>NW_020229803.1:1136112-1143612 GCF_003227725.1 Camponotus floridanus | reverse complement strand
GTGATTTATTATTTTGTACAATAAATAAAATTAATTATAAATATGTCAAATAATAAAAATTATAACATTTCTTTACTAATAATTCTTAATATAATTTTCAATATTAGCATATCGATTCCAAACATTTATAATATCTAAATCATATTCAAATTTAAATTTTAATAAAATTTAATTTTAATTTGTTTTAAAATTTTGTTTAGCAGCATAATTATCGATTATTTTTACTCGCAACCAATTTGGAGTATCATTAACAATTAATTATTGACATGCTAATTTTTGTAATAAAAAAGAATTTGGAAAATTAAAATAATAATAGTATTACTAAAGGAAAATCTTAAAATTAATTGCGACACATAGTTAATTTATTTATAAAGAGAGAAATAAACTATTCTTTTATAAAACAACAACAGCAATGTATACATTTATATGATTGCAGACATATATTTATTATACATGGTGTCTGATAACTTTTTGTAATCCCGAAGTGCGAAGGTAGATCAAATCAAATTAAGGAAAAAAATCCTCTATTGTTTTACGATATTCGCAATAATTAACGAAAAATTAATTAAAGAAGCTCAGCCAATCTGTACAAGGATGAGCACGCGACGAAAAAGGCCGTCCCACTGAAACTTGATATTAGCCGCTCGACGAAGAGATGAGCGGACCTTACTCACTAAACATAACGCTGAAACGCTGCGCGCCGCCATCATGTTTTGGAGAGCGTCCCCCACCGCTTCGTCGCACGCTTATATTTGTATGGATTGGCTGAGCTTCTTTAATTAATTTTTCATTAATTATTACGAATATCACAAAACAGTAGAGGACCTTTCTTCTTAATTTGAGCCAATCTACCTTCACCCTTCGAAAAAAGTTATCAAACTCTGTATAATTACAGATTTTTTTAAAAATACATAATTTGAATTATTATTTGCGTATGCGTGTGCGTGTGTATGTGTGTGTGTATGTGTGTTATATGTGTTATATGTGTGTGTGTAATAATATTATAATTTTAAGCAATTGCTTTACTATTGGAATTGTTTACAATTAAAGTTCTTAAAAATGAAGTAAAAGCGATTGACAATTACAGCAATGAGTTATGTACAAACTGATGTGATCTTTCACATTTTGTAAAGGAGAATAAAAGACATAAAAGATAATATTACATGTTTACATTTAAAAGATAATATTACATGTTTTCATTTAATTTCATGAAATTTTTCGATCATAATTTACAATTATATGTATAAATCGTATAAATATAGTTGTTATATTAATTAATTACAAAAATATATATCTTCAATCGCTTTAATAGCATATTTTTTTAAAATATATATTATTTGAATGATTTTTGCAAACTTACATCTTTTTGAAATTTGTTAATAATAAATAAATAATACAATTTTATCGATCTTTCAGATCGACGAACAAGGTTTAATCAACAAAGAAAAACTTTATGCTAATCTTGATAAACTCATTTCCGATCCGGCCAAGTTGAAGGAAGCAAAAGACATCACCACCACATGTCTTCCGCAAGGTAAATAAAACATAGATATTCAGTATGTAGTAATTTTTTTAATAATCCGTAATTTTTTTGCTTTACAATTAGAAATTATATTTAAAAGAAAATTTTCTTCTTCTATATTATAAATAATATTCATTAAAATTATACATAGTAATTATTTTGTGTAAAGCTAAATTATTTTCAACAACTTACTTTATTTCAAATTGCATATATTAATTGCATATTTTATATGTAGCCCAATCAGGAAGCAATGATGAAAAGACTATGTCGCTTATACGGTGCGCAGTACATGTAACAAAGCTATTTGATAAGCCTGAATAAAGGAAGAAAGTACATTTTTTCTCTTGCGTAGTATTCATATAATAAACTAATAAGTAATGTAGCAATCTCGCGTATATGATTAAATATTAATAATTCTGATTTTATAACTATACATTCTCGAAGATTTTATATAAAACCTTCTTGTCTTATGAATTGTAATTAACTTTGTATGCTTGTATTCAATAAAATATAATACTTAATCCTTTCTTAGAAATTATAAAAAAGAACCGGTCTCCAGTATTAATATTACGATTAAAATATTATAAGAATATTATTTCCTTTATAAAAGCGTATAAAAAATATATTATTATAAAATTATTATAAATATCTATATAAAATTAAATTTATAATATAATATTTAAATTTTATTATAAATTATTATAATAAGATATTATTTATAATAATTAATTGCTGTTATACACTGTTATAAGAAATTTTAAAACTTTTTTATATCGAAGCAATAATTGTATACGCACACTGTGAACGCCGCTTGAGGGACAAACTCGCTTTGCGTGTATGCGAACATATAGTATGTACGTGAGTCTGAACCTGGAGAAAAACGAAAAATGTCACAATTCTGATATTCGATCTTCATTTCTCAGAATTGACTGCACCAATTTTATTCAAACTGGTCGCAATTGAAAGCTTATATCCACATTATATAATACAAATGTCGTTAGATTTTTTATTACTGCTTTAGTTTATTAAATATCTTAATCGAAAGTTTACTTGACATGAAAGTTTACTTGGTAACGCCGCATTGAGAATAGTGATTCTCAACTCAATGCTTGGACCTGTTTTTTATGTACTTGGCTTTGCGATGCTACCGCGTCGCTCGATAACATATTTCTTGTAGATTTTATACTTCAAGTCACATTAGTCACTTCGATTTCTAATAAAAAAAGCATCTAATAAAAAAAACAATCAAACCTACTTAAATAATCAATTTCGAATATATAATTACTTTTGTTATAAAAATAATAACTCGTGAAAAATTGGTCATATTTAATTTGTCATGTATATAATATTCATGACAATCATCAAAAGTTTACTTAGGTTGAATAATGACAATAAAGATTGGCTGTATCTAATCGACCTAATGGTCCAATAATCCAAGATAAAAGAGATATTTATACGTGATATAAACTGCTATAAATTCCAAGAATAGACATAAAATTTCAATTTGTCTATATATGTATATATAAATGCACGAATATTATTTTATATAAATTTCACTTTTCTAAACTGCGGAAATCAAATATAATAATAAGTAATAGCTATTTTGCACTCGAGAAAAGATTAATGCGACAATCAAGCATAAAAATAAACTCATTCGCTGCTAATCTAAGCAACGCCAAATTTAAAAACAACCTTCTTTCTAAAATAATTAATAGAAGATGCAAAACGTATATTGTGACATTAATGTAATTTTGTATTAGATATTTCTTTGCAATACCTTTTCGGGCAACTGAACCTGACATATATCAGTTCAATTTTCAAATTTCAAGATGATGGATCTATCATATTGATGTCTATGTAAATTTTCTTTAACGTAAATTTTCTTATAACTTTATACTTATATATCTCAACGAAAAAAATTGTGCGGCGGTAATCGAAAGTGAATTGAAAGGTGAAAGTGAATACTATACGATGACATGGCAGAATTATTTCAAAAAATTTGATTTCTCCACAATAAATTCATGAAATTGGCCAAAATAGTGATTTTGGGCTATTCAACTATATAAACTAAATTACTTAAAAACCCGACGTGCTGGGAAAATTCTACGGCCAGATTCATTTTCAGCGTCACAAAATCTATTAGATTCACCTACTCTGTTTTTTGTAACTGAACTAAGCCTGTGTAATCAAAGCAATTAATTCTCGAAATAATAAAAAATAATTACGCAAATTATTAGCCTGCCTTAATTATTAGCATAAAATTAGCATTAATATTCAATAATTTTGATATTTATCAAACATTAAAATAATGTTCTAATTATATAAATTACAATTGACTTAATAAGGAACAAAAAAATTGTTTCTTGCTTACGTAAGTAGAAGAAAATTAATTTGAGTTTTTCAATTCGGAAATAATGTATATTAATACGATCATACATACAATTTGAGTAATTGTTACAATTTAAATAATTGTAATGCACATTTAGACTTTTAATTTTTTCAATATTTTTGCATTAAATAAATATTAAAATATCGCATTATACGTATGTCATTTGTTTCGTTTTGAAATTGAGATTTATTAAATAATAGAGGATATTTTATATGTATACACGCACGCACGCACACGCACGCACACGCACACATATATATCAAATAGTTGTGTAAAACACTTTAAAAATTTCTTCTAACAATAAAATAACTTCTCTTACACGAACTTTTCACGAAATTAATTTAAATGGCCACAAAATTAATTTTATTTTCTTATGTTATTAATTAAATTATTTATAATGATTATTATTGAAATGATTATTATGATGATAATTATTTAAAAATAAAAAAAATTAATATTCTAATAGAATAATTACAAAATATTATTTAAAGTATTTTTACTGTTAAAAGAAGTTAGTAGTAGTTAATTATGGTTCTTAACATATATAAACATATATCTTAACATATATCTTTACGAAAATTAGTCGTCCAAAAACGCGTGCGCGCGCGCGCGCGCGCGTGTGTGTGTGTGTACAGGGGGTCTGTTGTATCATCTGCCAAAAAACCATAAGTAGATTTCGTTAAGTCGAATTGAAAAGTCCTATACCGTTTTGCAAACAACTTATTAATATCTCGAAATTTTGCGTAATTATTTGTAAAAGGATATAGGACTTTTTAATTCAGTTTAGCAAGATCTACTTAATTTATAAACAGGAGAATATGTAATATTATTGCACACATTAATTATTACATTGTAATTTTAATGTATTAATATATTAATGATAAAATTGCAATAACTTGTAAGACATAAAATTCTGTTTCTGTAGGCGCAGTAGGAAGGTACCCATATGAAAGAAAAATGGGACTCAGTGGATGCTTAGTGCCAATAGTCGAGTTTGTAGACAAGCTGTAGAAAAAGAGATATATAAAATATCTATCTATATAAGATCTATACATATAAGATATATATATATTATATCTATATCTTATATCTATTTCTTATATCTATTTTCATCTTCTCTATCTTATATCTATTTTATTATATCTATCTCTAAGATATCTATAAGATATATATATATTAGATCTATATATATTATATATTATACATATTATATATATATAAGATATAGATATATATTATATATATATAAGATATATATATGTATAATATATAATATATATATATATATATATATATATATATAAACATAATATCAATAAAAGTAGCAATTATGCGGAAATCAATAAAGATTTTATTTTATGTTAATGTTTTGTTGTTGTTTATTTCATTTGATATTGTAGTATCAAGCTTTAAATTTCCATACCTATTTATACCTGTTTATTTCAATTATACTTAATTAATCAATTATTACTTAATTATTAATTATTTATACCTATTTATTTCAATTATATTTAAATTGTGCTCTGTAATTATAGAATTTTTATAAGTTCGTTCTAAAGATAATTTTTCTCCTTAAAAATCTTTTCACTTAATTGAAATAATCAGAAAAGTTTTTCTACTTTTATTAATTAAATGATTTATAACATAAGAATGGACAAATAAATTTTCTTATGGAACTTTCATAGAATATTCTCTTTCAAGACATTTATCTTTTATAGGTTTTGTATTCTGAGCAATAAGCGTTGTTCACTTCTATTTCTAATTACAATGAGTTATTTAAATAATTGATTTTAATAATATTTCATTAATATTAATAAAATCAATTATTTAAATAACTCATTGCAATTAGAAATAGAAGTGACCAACGCTTCAATCATCTGCAACCATCTCCAACCATCTGCATTATCAAGTGAGAAATCTTTTGTCATGTACAAGAATTTTTATGATCCATCGTGATGAGAAGTACTACGATAATCAGGACATATTTTATCCGGAAAGATTTTTGAGAAAAAACAATAAGATGTATCACAATTCATTTCATCAGATATCATTTGGATTTGAATCAAAAATGTGCATGGTCTAACGATTTGCTATATTGAAAGTACTCTTGTTGTCTCATTTTGTTAGTCCAATATAAACTGAAATTATGTATAAAATTACCTTTGAAATTCTTCTTCTTTCTTCTGAAATTCTTCAGAAAAATGCAACAAATATACCGAAAGGCGGATTCTGGTTGAATATACATCGGTAGAAATGATATGTGCATCCCACATTCTACATAGAAAAAATTTTGAAATTTAATTAGAATTAAACACCTCATAAGAATCATTAATTCCAAGAAATCTTTAAAAATTTGAATCAGAATTATAATTCAGACTATTAACCTTTTACTAATATTCCTTAATAAATAATATAACATAATAATATATGTATGTAAATTGCAAATCTAAGTATCTTTTTTTATTTGTTTTCTTTAATGTTGTTTTCTCTAATGTTCTCCAAATTATTTTCCAATTCTATTAACTACATTACAATTAAATAATATATTTAAAACGTTTTGCTTAGATAGAAATTTACAATTAATACTAACTTATTAGTACTTATTCTTAATTTTTATTAAAAATATAAGAAACGTGGTCATTAAAAATTGTGATAATTTAACAACTCAACTACGAACTGTTAATTTATTAAGGAATATTTCAGCAAATAAATATTTTAGCAAAATAATGATAGCAAAAATATTATTTTATATTAATAAGTTATAAATAAACACATTTTATTATTATGTAAAAAGATACGAAAAATTTCGATTTTTTTAAAATACAAAATTATATAATTTATATATTTATTAAATTTAAAAAATCAAAACAGCATATAAGCGAAATAATATACATTGATGATTATACATCATTATTATACATCATATTTCATAAGAATCTACTTTTATTTATTATCTCATCAATACGACAAGATTAATTTTTTAATATAATTTGATGATTGTTTAATTTGATTGTTTTACTTTTCATTTCCGATTTTTCGAGTCTTTTCAAATATCGGAAATGAAAAATTAAAGCAGTTGTATCAAATTATTTCGAAAAAAAAAATATAGAAATCGAATAATAAAAATAATATGTATCATCTAATGAATTCTCAAAGATGAGGAAGATAAACCAAGAATCTTGAGAATCTCTACAAAAGATAAAAATTAAAACAACACGTATTATTATTATATGTATATATCTTTTCAAATTTATATATATTTCAGAAAGATTCGTATTCCTATTTTATATTTAGCATTACTTTCGATCATCTGCTTATAAATAATTTTTCTCTTATAATAAAATATTACATCTAGCTAAATAATATTAAAAAAACTACATTTAATTAACTCAATATACTTGAATATATACCTTCATTTAGAATCTTAAATATAAATTATTATATAAAAATTATATGCAAAATTAGTGTACTTGAATTTACATGTAAGTTATTATAAGTGTAAAAACTTACTTTCGATATCATCAAGATTTTAAATCGATTGACCAAAGAAAGAAAATCAAGACAACACTGAGAAAAATATCCGGTGAAA